>NC_136488.1:153957532-153995032 GCF_053919585.1 Euprymna scolopes
AGAAAATAATTATGTGTGGCATTGCATTTGTTTTATTAACATATTGAAGAAGTCTTTTTAAGCATCCCATAATTTTAAAAGTATTTTTTTTGTTTCAATTTATTTATCTTATTATTGCTTTGATTTTTTTTCGTTTTTTTTTTTTCTTTATCGACTGACGCACCTGCTTTTAGATTCTGCAGACAATGGAAATACTTGAAGAATCCAATCTTCATCTTGTCATCTCTTTTATTTATGTATTTTTTTTTAATGTTATTTTATTCATTTATTTATTTTTTTTTTTTCACCCTTATTTCTCGGTGGAATCTTCCACTGTTTGCATATGTTCAAAGAGTTTTCCTTTTAAATTAGTAAACCATGGAAGAAATCAAACCCATTTCCTCAGAAATAAAATCGATAACATTTGGTGCATGTCATCCCCCTTTTGTACATTAGTGATGAAAAAAAAATCGGGGATGGGGGGGGGGATAAAATAAAATAAAGAAAGATATCCTGTGCACTTTTACTGAAAGGACGCTTGCTTTTAGCTTTCATTTAATCTCTTCCCATTCCCCCCTCTGTCCTCCTCTCTCTCTCTCTCTCATTCTCTCCCTCTTTCTCTTTGTTTCTCTCTTTCGCTCGCCCTTTCTGTCTCTTTTTATTTCTCTCTCTTTTCCCCTCTGTTTCTCTTTCTCTTTCCCTCTTTCTATCTTTTTATTTCTCCCCTCTTTCTTTTTCTTTCTTTCTCTTTCCCCCTCTCTCTATCGTTCTTTCTCTCTTTCTTTTTCTCACTCTCTTTCTATTTCCCTCCCCCCTCTCTCTCTCGTTCTTTCTCTCTTTTCTTTCTCTTTTATTCTTTTCTCTCTCTCTTTTTCCTTCTCCTTTTCGCTTTTCTCTCTTACATCCTTTCTTTTGTTCTTTCACCTTCTGTCTATTTTTCCTTTTGCTTTTCTTTCGTTCTCTGTTCTTTATAAAAATGTTCTTTCTCTTTCTATTTTATTTCACAGTCATCTCTTTTTCTCCGTTTGATCATCTTCTCTCCCTTTCTCTATCATTTCATTTTTTTGTCTTCTCTTTCTTTTTCTTTTCTTCCTTTTCCGTTTTGTTTCCTTCTTTCTTTTTTTTCTTCTTTTGAATCCTTTCGTTTGTCTTTTTTTTTTGTTTGCTTTGTATTTTTTCTCTTTATTTTAACTTTCATCTTTCTTTTTTATCCTTTTTCTTTTCCTTCTTTTATTTCTCTTCCTTTCTGTTCTACCTCCATTCTATTTCTTCTGTCGTCTTTCGATTTTTCTTTTTCTATTTGTCTTTTTTCTTATTTCTATCACCTTTGTTTCCTTTTGTCATCTCTGTCTTTTATTTTTTTTCTCTTTATTCCCATGTTTCCTTCGCTCTCTTGGTGTCGTCTTTCTTTTTCATTAAAACTTCTTTCACTTTCGTTTTGTCTTATTTTTATTCATTTTCTTTAAACCTTTTTTTTTCAATATATTTTTCACTATTTCTCTTTCTTTCTTTTGCCTTCTTTGGCATTTTTCTAACTTCATCTAGTGGTAAAGAATTTCTTGTTTTTATCAGCTACAAGCCTAATCAGGGGGTAATGTAGCAGTTACATGATTAAAAATTTTTTTTACTCTTACAAATAATTACTCGCATAGAGGTTGGTATGTAATTTGGTGAGATAACACTGGCATGTTCAGACTTATGAACTGATTAAGACACACGCGTGCCTTTTTCCATTTCTGTCCAAATTTTTGTCTTTTTTTTCTTTCTTTCTTTCTTTTTCTCTTGCTCCCCCCGCTCTCTTTTTTTTGCTTTCATTTTGCCTTTTGTCATCTTTTTCTCTCTTCATTTTGACTAATTTTTCTTTACTTTTTCCTCTTTCTTTCTTTTTATTTTTATCTTTCATTTTTTTTTTTGCCATGCCCTTTCTTTCTTTTTTTTTTTTCGTTTTTCATTCTTCTATCTTTGGCATTGTTTTTATTTCTTTTTTCATTTTGTCCTTATTTCACCACGTTTTCTTCCGTCTTGCCTTTCTCTTTTTATTGCGTTCTTTCACTTTTATTCTATTTTTTCTTTGCTATATTTTTCTTTTTTTTTTTCGTTTTGTCGTCTTTCTATTTCTTTCTTTTATCTTCGTTTTTTTTTTCCTTCTTATTTTCTTACGTCTTATCTACTTTTACATTATTACATTTTCATTCTTTCTCTTTCTTTTTATTCTCGTTTATTCTTTTGTTCTCTTCTTTTCTTTCTATTTTACTAGCAGCACCCGGCGTTGCTCGATATTAAAAAAATGAAGTAAAAAAAAAAAAAAAAATGTAAACATGTGCTTGTGAGTACTATGTTTTTTTCTAAACAGTTCACTTCTTGTTAGTAAATATTCGAGCTGAAATCGAAACCGACGGCGAGTCAAGTACAATAACCATTAGGCCAACTTGCCACAATCTTTAAAATGTGTTTTCAAACCTACCTATTGTTAACATAAGGACGCTGTCATGTAAACGATTAGCGCATGCGGAGTCATGAAACAGTTGACAAACAAAAATCCGATTACCCCCCCCCACCCCCACTCACCCCCAAGTACCAATTTTTCAATTTTGATTCCTTATCAGCCCTTTTTTTCCGGAGGAAAACCGATGAAAATTTTTCAACATGTCTGAATACCCTATATACCAAATTTCAAGTCTTTAGATAAAAAAATTCGTTGAGTATATAGGTTGAGAGTTGCTCTCACAGATGCACAGACATTCTCACTTTTATAGATTTCCAGATTTGTCTGTTGCCTTATTTGTCTTTCTTTATTCTTCTTTCCTTTTTCGTTTATTTTTTTTTATTTTTTTCTCCTGCTTTTTTGCCTTTTGTTTCCGTCACTTTTTTCTTTCTCTCGCCTTCTGTCTCATTCTTTCTTAGCATGAGCACATGCGTATATCCACATACGCGCACGCGCGCACATACATACTATGCGCACACACCACACACACACACGGGAACACATACACACGCACGCACATACACACATGCATACACAGAAATACACACTTCTATATTAGCCTAGAATGTCGTAATTTAATTTTTATTTTCTACAATATTTAACTTCAAATCACAATAAATTTCACTACAGAGATGTACCAGTTATACAATGGATATCGACAGAGACTATGGAATTGGCTGATTCGAGTTCAAATTCACTTAATGAATGTACATGGAAAATTTATGAACATTACCCCATTGTGTTTCGGCTAAGGGTGAATGAATGCAATAAAACAAAACCAAAAAGGAGAACTATTACGTAATATTTTTTTTCATTTGTTCAGAGAGTTCTCCATGAAAAATAAAATACGTAAACCTAATTTCATGTGTCAAGCATAACTTTTTATGTTGGCATAAAAAATTATGCCAAACTGTTTATTATATTTTCATCACCACATTTTTCTCTTTTCCGCAAAAGAAAAGACATTTTAAATCAAGCTAAACGTTTATATACCGGCTTGTTGCATTTTGCCTGTTCATTTAAATTTATTTTCTTGTACTGCTACTAGTAGTAAAACATCTCTTGTTTTTATAGGCTGCAAGCCTAAGCAGGGGGTAATGTAGCAGTTACATAATTATGATCTATTTTATTTTGCACATACAAGTAATAACTTGTGTAGTGATGGGTATGTGATTTTGTGAGATAACACAGGCAAGTTGAAACTCGTGTAGTGATACATGGGTGCTTAGGACACATCTGTGACTTTTTCCATTTCTGTCCAAAGCCATTTTGTTGTATTTTTGCTGCGTTTAAAAGAGTGACGATACACTTGCAGTAAAATATTCTCCAGTCTCCCAACAATTTATGTTAACTTTTCTTCTTCTTCTCAATTCTCCGTATCAAAATTCAGTACACAGCTGACAAAACTCATTTCTGCCAAAAGGAATACCCTTCTCTGATCAACAGACTTTTATTGAAACTGTCTGCCTTTCATATGCATATTAAATGCCCTGAAGTCTCGTTACCTAACGAGAACGCCAGATTATAAGTAAATGCAGTGGCCAGCTTTTTTTTTTTTTCTTAATTCTTTTTGCTTGACACAAACACTGCATGTTGTACAAAAATTAGGTTTGTACTAATTTTTAATCATAACATTGATATATAAAGATATAACAATATATCAATATATCTTTATTCTCAATGACTTTTATAGATGGTTGATTGGTAAGAGAGGGAGATGCACATGCGGGGATTTGACGGGTTGATTCTTCTCAGGCCTAAATCATTAACCAACAACGATATTCTTTTCAGTATTTTCAAGTATTTGTGATCTCCTGAAACACCACTTTTGAGATAGTATTGTCACTATAACCACACCTTAGGGGTGTTTTATTCGTCGTTTCACTGGATTGACTTGACTTTGATTACACCTGTGTAACTTTTTACCAAAAATAACATTTCAAACATTAAGCTTTTTTTTTTCTTTTTTTTTTGACAATTGATCAAGTTTGTTACTTCTTCATGCAGGTGCATATGTTAGTTTTATAATTTTTATTCAAATGACCTTTTGATACATTTAATAATTTTTTATTTTTCTTACAGATGCATGCTTTTGTTGAAATTGATTTCTTGGCAGACACTGTCTAGGCATTAACAAAATGTCAGATTCATAATTTTTATTCAAATGACCTTTTGATACATTTGATAATTATTTTATTGTTCTCACAGGTGCACGCTTTTGTAAAAAATGGTTTTTCAGACACACTGTAAACAGTTTCTTTAGAGATGTTAATGTGACAGGATTTCATACATTTCTTTTTGTCTCTGACAATGACGTTATGGAACGAGATTGAACTCGGTGACTTTTTCTATAGTACATGACTGCCGGCCAAATGGACCTATCTTCTATTCTTGTATTCTTAATTTCTTCTGGGCCATATTCTGTGTTGTTGAAACTGTTAAATAATGTTGATTTAAATTGTAAAGATATATGCTTTTTGTATTTTTTTTTTAAATTTGGCCTTTTTTCTTCCTTTTGATTACAAATGCAGTGAGCCTACTCAAAATGGCGATCTCCAACAAGCACCACAATTACTTATACTACAGGCTTCTCAAAAATTTTCCTTCATTCAAAACTAACTATTAGGTTGGTGCAAAAATAATGCCTTTATTTTTTATGTTCAACTTCAAAAGATCATAACTCTTTTCATAATAAACTTTATTAATCGAAATAAGAACCATTAGAATCGACACATTTTTGCCAACAAGAAACATATTTATTTATCCCATTAGCATAGAAAGCTCTGGAAGCGATAAAGTCATTGAAGGTCAATTCGGCATCATCTCGGCTTTTGAAGAATTTTTTGCCCAGGAAGTTGTCAAGATGATTGAAAAAGTGATAATCTGTGGGCAAAATGTCCAGTGAATATAGCGGATGAGGCAGAGACTAGTAGCCAAATTCGTTCAGCTTCTGCAGGGTCAGTTGTGTAACATGCGGGCGAGTATTGTCATGAGGGAGAATTGACCCCTTCATATTGACCAATCTCTGACACAAACATTGGAGCTTCTGGTGCATTTCGTCAATTTGTTGACAGTACTTCTTTGCTGTAATCGTTTTACCTGGATTCAAGAAGCTGTGATTGATGAGACCAGCTGCAGATTGCCAAACAGTCACTATAACCTTTTTTTAGTGTAATTTTGGCTTCAGGTAGTGTTGTGGAGCTTCTTCGGCATCCAACCACTGTGCCGAACGTCGCCGGCTGTCATAAAGGATCCACTTCTCATCACATGTCACAATCCGATCGAGAAATGGGTCATTCTTGTTGCACTGAAGGAGTGTAGAAGGCACCTCAAAACGACGATTTTTTTTGTGATTATCATTCAATTCATGCGGCACCCATTTATCCAACTTTTTTGACTTCCCTATTTGCTTTAAATAGCGAACGAATGTTGAGTGGTCGACCTCGAGTTCAACAGCAAATTCTCGTGTGATTTTGCGAGGATCGGCTTCAATTAGGGCTTTCAAATTTTCATTATCAACCGCAGTTGGCCGGCCATGACTGTCTTCATCTTCGAGGCTCTTGTCACCATTGCGAAATTTCTTGAACCACCATTGTGCCAAATGTTCGTTAGTGGTTCCTGGGACTTGTTACTTTCAACACCTCTAAAATTAAGCTTCTCACCATTCATGCTCGAACCCTCATCTTTCTTCAGTCGATCAATGGTTTCAAGCAAGAAGGAAAGTCTTGCCAGATCCTAAATTTCGCCATTCCAGTAAACCACAGAGTGAATATCAAAGAGACGGAGAAGTGGAGCAAATACACAAAATTAGCCAGAGAGCTCAAAGGGATATGGAATATGAAGAAAGTAAAGCTAACACCATTAATAGTAGGAGTACTAGGAAAAATTTCGAAAATTTTTAAAAAGAATAGGAGAGATTGGAATCAGAGGGATGGCTGATAAGATACAATGGATAACAATAATGAAAACGGTTGACATATTAAAGAAAACCTTTGAATGCATAAACTAATACACATGCACTAGCTGAACATATTGAAACTAGAAACTGTAAGTAAAACGCAAAAAAAAACACACATTGAATCAAGAAAACTTAAGCTGTATAATTTTAAGTTAATCACCCCCCCTCCCCCCAAAAAACAAATTATAGTGTCTGCATAAACTGGCACCACATGAAATAGTCAAGGAGAGTCAACGAGGATGGTAAGATGAAGGAAAGAAAGCACTAATCAGATCTCCAGTGGATGAGTGCGAAGAGGACTGGAATCCTGGGGAGGTTTATTGCCACCCAAATTCCAGTGAAGACCAATAGTCGCTGACAGTGTGAAATCAATGGTAAACAGCTGTTGCGATAACACAAATTAATTTGCAAAGGTTATTGGAAGAGGTGATGAGTATTGGAAATCCGGGGAGATTTGTTGTCACTCAAACTTTAGGGAACACAACAGGCTGTTCTCAAAGGGAAATCGTTGGTGATGGCCAGTGTGAAAACTTCTAATGAGTCAATAATAAGAACATGAAATGTATTCCATATAATTCAATAGAAAAAAAATTATTACTAAACATACAGAAATGTGATGATGGATTTGCATATTAAGCATGTGCGATAATCAGTTGGTCTTGTTAGAAAGAGACTCGTCTGCTCTACTGACATAACTTATTAAATTACCCTTTGATTAATATTTTTAGGGTGGCTCTAATAATAGATTTTTAAGGTGGCTCTAATTATAAAGAACGGCTGAAGCGATTTTGCTTGATTCATGGTGTTTTCATTCCTTTTTAAAAAAAGTTTTATTTACATCCAGCAAAGTCACTAAATCATGGCATGAGTGGTTTACAAGAGAAAAAAAATCTGTGTAGGCATTAAAAATGTTTTTATTATATGAGAAATCATTTTGAGTTAAAATCTATTGTGAAATACACACTTTAAATGTGTAAACATCAGCATAGTTATCCAATGTGGCCCAAATGCGACGGCCATGTTGGATAACACAGACTTTAATTTTGGATAACTTGCGATTTTTTATCTACATATTTATCTTACATATTTAAAGTGTGTAAAGTGTTTAAAGGAGCTGCTCCATGCGCCCTATCCAGCCTTGATAGAGTTCAAAACCGACTTCAAAATCTAGTAGGTGATGCCCTTTTCTCTTCCCTGCAACCTCTTTCCACAGAATGTTGTGTAATAGGATACCAACATGGTATACAGAGATATGTACTTCTGACAAAGGGTTCATCGGAATGTGTGTACGTGTCACTAAATGTCTATGGTGGTTCTTCACTGTCTGAACCTTAAGCTATGTTGTTGCAGTTTATTTATGTTCCAATGCTATGATCGTCTAATTGTTTATATGAGTGTGTGTGTGTGTGTGTGTGTGTGTGTGTGTGTGTGTGTGTGTGTGTGTGTGATACATGTATTCTTGACATACCCTATTTTCATGCGTCCTTGATCTTGGTCCGTCTGGAATTCATCTTGTTCTTAGAGGGGAGGCTGGAATTTGTTTGAACGAATATGCATTCACTCCAAAAACGCTGATTGTATTTCACGTTCTAGAATGTTGACACAGATGGATATGGAAAATGAGTTCTTTTTGCCATGTCGGGTTCTTCTTAATTCTATTAGTCTCCATTTTTTGAGACATTTCATTTCCCTCCCAAGGGGGAGAGACAACCGTTAAATCCAACCGCATTGTTCCAATTCTAAGTTCCAACTCAATGTGATCTCCAGCTAACCTGATCATGTGGTAACATACAGGTAGTTTCAGTCAGCTGCTAAGATGCTTCCGGTAAACTTGTCTATGATATGGTTTTATTATATGTTGACAGCTTTTATTAACATTCTTCATATCCATCTCTTCTTTATCTCTCCAGTTAGATAGATAGATAGATAGATAGATAGATAGATAGATCGAGAGATATATTGATAATACACATAGATAAATAGATAGATCAATAGACAGATAAATAACTAATGAATACTTTCTTGTGTTCGACCTACTACATAACAACAAGAGACAGTTTCTGCTCTATCATTATTTTCCTGGTAAGTGCTTGACTGAACTCCAATCTATGATCCCCCCTTGCCAAACCTTCACAAAAAAAACACTCGACTAGCTACAACCACTATATATGATTTACCCCACTCTATCTGTGCCTAATTCTAAACACAGATTCCATGAACAAAGCTTCTTTCTCAGAACTGCCCACCTTTGCAACACTGTTCTGCTAGCATGATTCCCGATTAAATACAACGTAGTGGCTTTCAAATCCAATCTAAACAAGTTCTTGTTGAGCCGTCCCCATAAATAATCAAATTCTACCCAATTTACACCATTACACTATACTAATAATATATACCACCTTACAGTCATTAATTCTTATACTCGAGTGGCATTCGGGCCTTGATAAGTGGTGACTCCCAAGTAAAAAACAAATTGTGTATTTCTCAATACAATATGTGTATTTCTCAATAGATTTTAACTCAAAATGATTTCTCATATAACAATATTTAACAAAAAAACTTTTTTAATGCGTACACAGATTTATTTTTCTAGCAAACAACTCATGCCATGAATTCTTTTTATTTATAGTCACCACTTATCAAAGACCGCAGGCCACTCGAGGATAATGGATAATAAGTTTACGGTTGTCAATGGGACAATATTGTAGTAATTGTTAGTAGTGGAAATTTGGTAAATAGGGGACAGCTCATCTATTCCGACAGCTAAATCAAGTTTATGTCTGGTGTGAACACACAGACACAAAATAAACCACATGCGTGTAGCACGCACAAAAAAAACAATGTCGATCTTACATCTGACATGACATAACATCTTTTGACTTTTACTCCCATTTTTTCCTTCTTCTTCGATCATGAACGCACATAACTCAGCTTCACTCCAAAAAATTGAAGAGCAAATTTCCGCCTGTATTTGAGATAAGCATGACTTCATTTCTCCATAAACATTAGTGAAATACAATAAACAGTTCAATTAATTTTTCCAACAACTTTAATGAACAATCCGAGACTATGGCTGAACACACGTGTGTACACACACACACACGCACACAATCAACATTTCAGGATTATACGATACATGCTTTTGTGTTTTTCCATTGGTCATAAATAAATGTATTGTTTGTATATATGTAAATCGGCCCGTCGTTATCATCATTTTAATGTCAGAGTCGAGAACATGCAATTTAATCCTCTACAAACTTGTTCACATTGGACTTGAAGACGGCCATATTGTAGCTAGTTGGAAAGCAGGGAAGTGGAAGAGAGTTCGACAGGCGTGCAGTTCTAAGAAAGAAGCTTTGTTCATGGAATCTATGTTTTGGTTTAGGCACAGATAAAGAGTGGAGGAAATTATTGATAGTGGTGTCAACTAGACGAGTATTTTTTTATGAAAGACAGGCAACAGGGGACCATAGATTGGAGCTCAGATGAGCACTTGTCATGAAATTGTGATAAAGCAAAGACAGGCTCGCAGCGTCTGTTGGAAAGAGGTTGTAGGGAAGAGAAAAAGGCATCCTCCATTAGGCTACAAAGTCTATTTAGAACTCTGTCAAGGCAGGATAAGTTGCTTCTAGCAGCTCCTGCCAAGGTGTAGCAACAGTACTCCATCCTTGGACGTACTTGGCTCTTATACAGGCAGAGAATTGCATCAGTAGTAAGATATCTACTGGAACAGCAAAATGATCTCATCATTTTTTGCAGCAGTGAATTAGTGACTTTGCTTCACATCTTTGATAAGATTCCTTCATTCTACTCTGGAGACACCAAAACTAACATTTATTTGGGTATCTTTTAAAAATCGATTGATTAACTCAAGAGTTTAAACTGATTAAAATCAGTCATGTGACAAAATAAGTCACATTTGAAATTGTTTGAACAATAATCTCAAGCTGCCGATCTACTCTCGATATTTAACTTCCAGAAAGACAATATGTAAATTTGGCACCTTAGATATACTGACAGTTGAAAAGAACAGATTTAGCTGTATCTGATGTCAATGTAGAAAACTGCTTCAAAAGAACATTTTTTCCCCCATTTTTTTTTAAATTTAGTTTCAAACTAGACCTGTATCAGCCCAGATAGATTGAGTGCTATGGAGACGTGTTCTCAAACGGTTATTTCACATGCAGCACACACACAGACACAATGCACAACACTTTCAGTTTGAGATGGTTATCGCCTCTTATTTCCAGTAATTGCATGTTTCAGATCATATGTGGTGATATCGACTTCTTTTTTCACTCTCTTACACCTGGGATGCCATTCTAAACGGACATTTTAAGAATACACTCTTTCTGACTTTCTTATAAGTATGTCTTGTACTTATTGCCCTTATTCACACGATTTGTAAGTTACACATTTAATGAGCATTGTTCCTTTATTTGTTGTTTATCTATAAATGTTACGTTTTTCGACGTGATAGGCAATATCCAACCACTCCACTACAGTGCCGAATATATACATGATCCCACTCATATAATTTGAAAAACTAACACTCTAGAGGAAAACTACTCTGACTTGCAAAAAATGCCTGGCTGGCCATGTTGGTATTCTCTGGTAGAAGCACCTTAGACGAAAGCAAGAAATTAACCCGTTCTCAAAGAAATAAGGCAAAGCCTTGAAGGGTGAATGTCCAAGAATAATACAGAACTAAAACCATGCCTTTGTGGCACAATGTATAAGGGCTTTTTTTTTTTTTTTTGAGGGGGCTCTCGAGCTCCCCACAGACTCATACTTGTAGAGAGACAAATACAATCAAATCTGTTTGTATCCCGAATGTCAGTGCCAAATTAGCTTGGCTCAGATTGACAGATGTTTACAAAAACTTAACCGAGTCAAACACAGGTGCAGAACAGGTGCAGAACAGGTCAAAACCGCTTGGCTGACACTACGATTTGAAAAACAAAACAATATTTTAGTCTCCCTGTTTTTGTGTCTATTTCTTCATTTCCTCTCTCTTTCTATGACTGTAAAAGAGAGAAAAATTGTATTGTATTAAGAGCAGTAGTTTTTGCTGTAAGTGTCGCCTGGGACAGACTAACCAGTTTGGATCTGATAGTAGTCAACCTCGGACGGGTCGAAAATGGGTCGCGAGTTTAACATGCTTCTTTTAATGTTAAGATAAAATACATTTCTATTTTTCTAAAAAAAAACATGTGTTGTTTGCTATTTTATACAAGCATCCAAGTTTCAGTGCAATGTTTCTTGCCATCAATGCTGATGAAGTCCTGACCGTAATGACACCAAGAAGATCCGTGGATAAGACTCACCAGCAGACATAGCCAACATTGTATCAACTCCTTAGTTTAAAGGGGATGTGCCTATCATTTCATTGTGATTAACACCTGAGGAGCTAGTTGCTGTGCCCAGGACCTAACAACCATTCCAGTAGGAATTCTATTAACTCAAAGGTCCATTCCACAGTTGGATTTTGCCGCGGTTTGCATGATCTGTGTTAGTTAATAGAATTTCTTTTGTGTGGGGCGTTTTTTCAGTTGGCAGAGTGCTGATGAGCCCAAATGAGGCCGAAACTCGAGATTTGGACTTCAGGTTCGTTGGCTGTCATGGCTCTTGTGGGCTGCAACGTTGTTTAGCTGTGGAAATAATTATATAATCTCTCACATTCTGAAAAATTATATATATATATATATATATATATATATATATATATATATATATATATATATATATATATATATATATTACGCTTAGCTCTGAGAATAGAGAATTTCGATCTTCACTTGTTATTTAATTTACATAAGTAGATTGTTCTCTAAGTGATAGTCTTTTGAAGGTTGTAGGTTCAATCCTTACTACAAACAATAATAAATAAGAATAATACAGGGTGGCCACAAAGTCACGCACCAATGTTAATTAAAAAAGTTAAAAAATTAAAAAACTTATAGTAGTAACATTTATTGAAATTCAAATAATAAATATTAACATTGGTGCATGACTTTGTGGCCACCCTGTACAATAATTACGTAAAGCTTCTATTGATTGATAGAATAAGAATCAGTTCAGGAGTCAGTTCACTATTCTGTACATATTCCTGAGGTCGGCATAAAGATCCCCAAATTAAGAAATATTCATCTGAAAAAGTTAGGAGTTACATCAGCCAAGATGTTGCAGAAATAACAACCAGATAGTCTGTATTAGCTCAATAATGCAAATCATCAATTTTAATCTCAAAAAATTTTGAAACAATTTTATAATTTAATATAATTTATGCATTTTTGAAATGAGGATTGATAATTTGGATTATTTGGATTTTTTCGACTACTCATCTTAAATGTTATTCTTGCAAGGTTTCGGTTGATGTAACTTCAACCTTCTTCAGGTGTATCTTGTCAATCTCATAAGAACCTGTTGCATAACAAATAAACTACTAGATACAATTCAGTTCTAACTGACACTTTTTGGAGATTGAAGGTTCAGTCCTCAGTGCCGACAATACTGAGAATATAATTATGAATTAATTAAGACTTTTACTCGGTCATGGCTGACGTAACGATAGCATACTATCCCGTGGATTAAATAAAGAGTTCCGTTTGAAATTTTATACAAATATCCGAATTCGATAGAAATATTCTTAAGTTTGACAAGATACACCTGAAGAAGGTTGGAGATTACATTGGCAGAAATGTTATACGAATGATACTTAACGCGAGAACACAAATCTGAATAATCTAAATGTTTTTTTTTTTTTATTATTATTCATCCTTGTTATAAATAATCAAACAAGAGACCATAAGATGAAGCTGTTTACTCCATACACTAGACTGGAAAGATAAAAAACCTTTTTAGTGTACACACTATAAAACATTGGTATAGGAGCTAATCTTAACAGATTGTTAAGACCAACTTATATTTTTGCATTAACTAAAATGGTAGTTATAAATAGAAAATAAAACATTTTACGAAGCACAATGAAATATTGTGAGACTAACACTCAAGAATAGAACTGCAGTTCAAATGATGTATATATTAATACCATAGTATCTTTAATGTACGTATGTGTATCACGGTTTCCAGATTATAAATTAGTTAATTGGGGGATTCTATTTTTTAAAAAGAAGGATAGAAGGTAATAACATACTACAAATGTTAAATTAGTATATAGATAGGATAATTTAATGTTTGTTAAAGAAATTTTGGGTGCGTCACCAAAATCCGTTTTTCATGGTAACAAAATGGAAAGAAAAAAAGGAGAAAAAATCATTTATGGCAAATTTCTCGGGAAAGAGTAACTAGTGGAAATGAGCAAAAGAAATACATCAATACGAATAAGTTTAAAATAATCCAAGTTTATTAAAACAAAAAGATATCGATTGCCTTTATTTCCCAAGGCTAGGGTTAAAAAAACCCTTAAAGAAACATTTAAAATACATATAAAAAAATACAAAAAAAGACGTCAATCCTTACTTGCAAGAACGGCTGAAAGAAAGAACATATAAAAAACGGAAAACAGTCCTTGTTTAGAATTTAGTCCTTTTAACAAAATGTTCAGTCTTTCTTTGGCAAAATGTTCTTTTTTTTTTCTTTTCCGAAAGGATAAACAAAAAGTTTCTTTGACCTAAAATGGGAGAAAGAAGTAATTTCCTTTGTGAAGGCTCATGTGCCTTTTAATTCAAAGGGGAGAGAAGATCATAAAGCCGCTTTGGTAGGCTTTATGTGTACAAATACGGCGTAAATTCTTGAATTATGGAAGATTTCCTTTCTGAAGGAAACTTCGGTTGAAAAAATCTTTCAAAGAGGGGATTTCCTTTCTAGGGGCGATATTCTGCTCGTCTCGTCGGCGAAATTAAATTTTGTTGTCTTATAATGACTGAGAATAAAATAATGTTAATAGTTTAGTTCCAACCAGTGAAGTTCTAAACAAACGTCTTTCTCCAAAGGAGGAGAGAAAATACCGTAGAATTTAATGTCAAGAATCCTTTTTGACAGAGCTGAATAGCGTCCTTCTTCTTGGCTGGCTAGATTTGAACTGACGAAAAAGAGCAAAAGCTCTTTCCTCCTCCTCCTCCTCCTCCTCCTCCTGAGGGTAGGAGTGGAGCTGGCTGCTACAAAGCGAACTATACCGATGCTGCTGATGATGATGATGAAAGTGACCTGCCGGTCAAGGAATGCGTTCCTTGACCCAAATGCGGAGATGTTCGCGCTGAAGATCCACAGAATGCCCAGTAGCATATGAAAAATCCTGCTGTGGAATTTCCACAGGCCTTGCTAGTTCACATAATTCAAAAATTATATAATTGTTTTGATTAAAAGTCTAAATAAATTCAGGATTAAAAAAAATAATAATTTGCATTTCATGTTGAAGAATCGAATTTTTAAACACACTAGATTATATTTACTCTGCATTTAAAAGATTTCTTAGTAGAAATTTTGTTAAATCTGGCCCTAATCACAGTATCCCCTTCTATCTCAGTGGCAATATGCTTTGTTAGGGGGTAAATAAAAGCAAAAAAAAACATAAAAAAAACTATTTAAAAAAGTCATGGGGATAGGGATATATTTTATATATAAAACTACATATAAAACTCACTATGTCTGTATGTTCGTATGTTTCCATTTGATCGAACTGCATCCCATCCAGAAGTGCAAGCTCACAGAGCAGTGCGAGGTGGGTCAAATTATGATATTTTTTGTGGCCTGTTGTCTTATCCATGTAAAAGCTAGCAAAAATAATTGCTAATGGGTCAAAATTTAAAAATTGCAACTTGCAGGCGTAAGTCGACTTAAAGTACTCTTGTAGCAAATATACGTTTATATGTTAAAGTCGGTTCATTTTAAACTATTTCCTATTTGTCTGATGATAGTTCAAATGGTAATGACTAAGGCTAGAGCGTTAAATGTTTTGGTTTTAATTCTAGCTGATGGCACCCAAGTCATATTTTTCTTTTACTTTTGAAGTCACTATTACATATTGGGTACAATATAATAATCAATAAAGAATTACTTCTATAATAATAAATATGACATCTGCATAAATTAAAATATCATATTTAAGCATATTTTATGATTGGTCAATGTTAGTATAGGATAATTATCAAATTTGAACAATATTTAATTTAATTATGAGATAATAGCATAAAGGATATAAAATTGAATAAAATTAGATTGTATACTTCAATTTTATTTAATGTCATTATCTCCTTGTTAAAGAGAAGCTTTACATTGATTTGTTATTTATTCATACATTCATACAGTCGCAACAAACCGGTTATACACAGTAACCTCCCTTGCATTGTGAAGCGCTGACAACGCGGTCTTTTTTCTTTAAAAGAACAAGTAAATTAAATACAAAATAGCTTCTCTTGATTGTTATTTTGTTTTGTTGAATAATAGTAATAATAATTAAAACCCCGATGCTTATTTAGAATTACACTTAATTAAAATAAACAAAAATACAGACAAACCCATCCATCACATAACAAAAATGTCATATTCCAAAAATTACATAAATTCATCAAGTAGTTTTTTTTTTAAATTATAAAAATAAAATTTTATGATCAAGTGAGGAGGCGCTATTTTTGAACCGCCATCTTTTATAAAAATTTTTATAGATAATGAGGAGACAACTCAATTCGATCTATCGAGATCAAAATTAGCTTTATAATGGATACAATTTACAACTAAAACCGGTACTTGTACAGTTTAGTCAAGACATTAAAAAATGAAAATATTGAAAAAAGTTTAAATTGTATGTATTCGTTATGCAACGAAGTTCTCTGAAAAAAAAAATTTCACTTAATTTCATCAAGTAGTTTTTTATGAGAGCGTGTTGAAGGCAGTCATCTTGGATTAAAAAAAAATTGTTTGAATTTTAGAAATGCCAAAGAGAGATAACTCCAGCTAAAGCGCTGACACCTCTTCTCATAAACTAGATACTCGAGTTTCTTCCTAAAAATGGAACATTTTGCTCGGTATCACAACAAATTGTTTTTTTGCTGTAAAAAAAAAAAAGAAAAACCCCAAAAAACTACTTGATGAAATTAAGTGAATTTTTTTTTTTTTTTGGAGAACTTCATTCCATAACGGATACACACAATTTAAACTTTTTTCGATATTTTCATTTTTTAATGTCTTGACTAAATTGTAAAAGTACCCTAAAATCGCTAAAAAAAAAAAAAAAAAAAAAAGAAAAACGTAAAAAAATTATTGGCACTTCTGCAGTATTCGGGCAGCCGCCATTGTTAGGGGGCGACTGATAACTCCAATTTCTTCTTGGTCAAATAAATAACAAACAAGATTTTTTCTCCTAACACAAAAATATTTGAAAACCAAAACAGTTATAGTACAAAAATGTATCAAAATATAATAAAAAACATTTATTGAAAAGTCTGCGGAAGAAAATATAATTTTAATAAAACAATTTTGTAATTAAAGCAACATTAGATTTTTATAAGATAAATAGTTTTTTTGGGTTTTTTTTTTTTTTTCGAACAAATAAATAATTTTAATGAAACATTTTCGGTTTTGTATTACTGCACACGTAGATTCGAAAAAGTTGTCAAAAAAATAAATATATAACAAATAAATGTTATCAAAGGAAAGATAAGTTACTTTTCTACCTAACTGGATATGTTTTTAGTGCTCTTATTCAATGTAACATTTATTCAGCTGGAAAAACATACAGTGTTTACCGATGTATTGGAAAATTTAAAATGGCGGCCGACTTTCTCTTTGACACGGTAAGTTTGGGAAAAGGAGTTAAAAATTAAAAAATATGCAAAATACTGTTAAAAACCCACCGAATATATGTCAGCCTATGTCCCGGTAACATATATTGAGCCAGAAAAAAAAGAAAGTTTTGGTCTAAAGGTCGGATTGAGCCCCGAAGCCTTGACGCGAAGATGGAAACGAAAGGGGAAAAAAGCCAGTCACCTAACCATCTGGGCCACGATGGAGAGGAATGTTTAGGAAGCGAAATAAACAGGTGCAAGGAAGTCTGACCTAGTTATGCAAGCCAAATCATTCGCGGACATACACAAGAAGAAGTGAGCAAACACACACACACACACACACACACACACACACACTTTCGCTTATATATATATATATCTATATATATATATATATATATATATATCTATCTATATATATATATATATATATATATATATATATATAGATGCCCCCCCCCTGGTTTAACTAATATATGACGGGAGTAAATTTTCTGTAAATGCAAACAGCAGACTTTATTCTGTAAATGAAATAAAACGGTAATGATTTATGTTGAATTTGTTCTGTTAGTGTTCAATCTGGCGAAGAAATGAAACTTTATTTGCCTCCTCCCTGGCAAGCAAAAGGACCCAAATATGTTTAATGTTATTTTTATCTGTCTGTTTTATTGAAAGAATTAATGGCAAAAACTGGTGAAAAAAATGAAAGAAAGGGTGTTAAAAAATCATCTGTAGGTGTTAAGGGCCCAAGAAAAAGGAGAAAAAAAGGAAAAAAAATGAAGGTAGTTCTGCATAATTGGACCCGGAATCTCATGAATTCCCGTTAAGCATTGATCATGCGAGACCGGCAATCATTCATGTCAGCTGCAGACTACCAGAAAGAAAAAACAAACAAATAAACAAACAAAACGAAGTGGAAAGAATACAAATGGGGGTGGGTCGAAAAAAAAAAGAAGGAAAACCCCAAGAAACTTACCGTGTAAAATGCAAAAATTTTTATAGTATTTTATTAATTTTTTTTATTTATTTATTGTTGGTTTGTTTTTTGCAGTAAAATCCAATAAGAAAAACAAACTGAAAAGAATACAAATGGGGGAAAAATAAATAAATATAACCATAAAATTGTATAATGAAAATATGTTTAATAGATTTTATTTTTTGTTTTTTTAATGTTGGTTTGGTTTCTGCAAAAAAAAGTATTTTTTTATAATTGTTAGGTGTTTAGTTTTGCTTTCTTTTTTGTATTGTTTTCTTTGTAGTCGCTTTTTACCAATTGGAATGTCGTCTGATTCTATATCGATAGCGTAGTAGTAATTGGACTAATGAAACTCCCAGAAATTCAATGTATAGAAAATAGAAATATATAATGAATAAGTAAGTAATCTGAAAAGTAAGAAGTCAGCTCTCCCCCCTACTATCACATAAGAAATCACTGCAAACACAATAGAAGGAAAAATACACTAAATAAAATATTAAATCGCGTGATTGTTTTAACATGTGAAGAACGCTTGCGGCTGACTGGTATAGTTTGTTCTAAAACCTGGAATCCAAGGGTACTTAGTTTCATTTAAGTAACCCCTCGACAAAAAAAGGTTCATTTAAGTAACCCCTCGGAAAAAAAGAAGGGGAGGAAGAAAAGGGGGAAAAAAATAAAAAGAAATATATAAAATGGCATAAGTAATCCATAGAATAGTTGTAATCAAAAGGTGCGTTTCACCCGACAGTAAAATGCCAATCCATTTTTTGTAAGCAACTAAGAACTCAGACCGGTGTTTCCTCATAAATTCCCCTGTGGACGTATCTGCAACAGTGTTAACTGGTCGCGGGGGGAGTATGAATCTAATAGAGGAAAAAGATTTTACCGCTTCTATTGATTTTAACAGATTTTGGCCATGAACTATCAGCAGGAAATATATAGGGATCTAACACACCAGAGATATCGTGCTGCAGTCCGTGCATAATATATTCACATGAAATGTCTTGATTTTTAATCCTATTAAGGTCAAACTCAAAGGGGGAAAAAATGAGTTCATTTTATTTATAGAGATAGAATAGATAAATAGATAGATAGAAAGAATAGATAGAAGAATAGAAGAAGATAGATAGAATAAAAAAGAAGAGTAGAGAAGAAGAGAAGAAAAGAGAAGAGATAAGAAAAACTACATGAATAATTTACATAATTTTTGGAATATGACATCCGTGATGTACACCAAAAAGATTTTTCTGTATTTTTTTTTTTTTTAATTAAGTGTAATTCTAAATAAGCACCTAAAATTTCTAATTTAAATAAAACACTTCTTTGATAATTGCTGGATTGTATTTATTTTTGTTTTAGATAATCATTTTAAATGTTATGACTGAAACCGTTGTTTCTGCCCTCCCAGGCTTTGCCTTCTCACCCTTTGAAAAGAGGTTAGGTTATTGAAAATCGACTGAGGTGCCTCTACCAAGGAATGCCTACAAAGCTGCCCAGGCATTTTTTGCAAGCCAAAGTGCTTTTCCTTTAGGACACTTACTTTTCAAATCCCACTTCCCAACTTTGTGTCACATCCTTAGTTTAATTTTTCAGCAACCTTGTAACTCTTGCTTCCCTTATTTTGTCCTTTAGTCCTCACATTCCATGAGCGACGTTTTTGACAAAGGGGGAAGAATTGCTGTTTTCTATGTCAGAATCTATCCATGTACCGGATGCCAGACATTCACCTATCTCATATATTCCAACCGAGAGATCTTTTTAAAATTCTAACCATCCCTTTAAATGTAATTGTTTATACTTCTCTTGCACTTGATACACCAGGTATATTTGGCAGATAGTCTTTGAAATTCTTTTTTTATGAGTCCGGTTGCTTTTCTAATTACTGGAATGATGGAGATCTTCCTAAGATTCCAGTTTCTTTTTATGTTATACATAAGACCTTCGTATTTCGTTATCTTTTCCCTCTCAACTCAACTTAATCCAGCATCATTGTGGACACTAACTTCTACTAAGGTTGCTTCTTTCTCCTTTGTGTCCCATATTACTATGTCAAGTTTAATAGCTCAATTTTCAAGGTACATAGCTGTAGGAATTGCATAGTCATAGTGGATGGTGTATGACTTATTTCCAACTGTTTTTTCTGGTAAACATGTTCCAAGGACTTGCTGCTGCATTCGATATTCAACTTCTAACAAATGGTCCAGTAGATATATTTACATAAACCATTGTGTCACATTGCATAGTAGCCGGTCCCAGCAGAACCTTAGAACTGGATGTCAAGTGGATCGTACAATTTACTTCTGTGTGACAAAACCTGCACTTGTTTTCATTACTGAGACCACTCATCTTCTTAAAATCCTTGATCATAGTGGAGTGATCCTCTTTTTAGCCAGTCTACAGGGCCTTCCTTATTTGTATATTACTGGGTCAATTCACTCAGAAAGTACTTAGCACTGTGTTAGTTAGTCCATTCATTCAGTTTTTTTGCAACGGAAGATTTTGGTATTTTTATCTACTGTCTCATTTGTAAGACAGTCTTGTCCAAAATGTTTAGCCAGTTTCTTGATGGAGGTTGTTCTGTTTGCTCTTGTTTCTTGATGTTTATGTACCATTTTAAGGTTTACATTCTGGAAGCACATGAGATAGTGCTCAGAAAGCTCCCAGTAGTGGCACAATGTGGATGATCAATTTCTGAGAGGTCCATACCTCTTGCGTTTCTGGGCAGATACAGCATAAACAAACATTGATTTCTGTATGTAGAGTGTCAACATTTTACACGTTTTATTATCTTGCCTGTTAATGTACTTTTTTTTTTTTTTTTCTTATCAGTTTGTTCAAGCTAGGGATGGAGCATCCTACCGGATGCCAAACATTCACCTGCTATCTCAGATATTCCAACTGAAAGATCATTTTAAGATTCTAACTGTCCCTTTGAGCGCAATTGTTTGAATCTATCTTGCACTTGGTTCACTAGGTATATATAGGTTTTGAAATTCTTTTTTATGAGTCCAGCGGTTCCTATAATTACTGCTATGATAGAGATCTTCCTAAGATTCCAGTTTCTTTTCATGTCATACATAAGACCTCGGTATTTCGTTATCTTTTCCAGCTCACTTATGTATTTTTCTCTAAATTCTTCAAATTTGTATTAGTATTCGTTTTTAGGGGTTCATGTGTTTTTTTTTTTTTCTGTTTTTTTTTTTTTTTTTTGCTTTCCTGTCTACATGTGAGATCTGTTTCTGATTTAATTAACAACCCTAGTGACATATTTGAGTATGTTCATAGCGACATGTTATCAGGGTTATTATTTATTTGCTACCTGGCTTCTTTAATGCATATGTTTAGAGAACATATGAGTTTATTAATGTTAAAACGAGTGCATTGTGATGTGAATACTTTTTTATATGTTTGGTTATTTAGGGTCATTTTAAATTATTGGTTAAATTCATACTTCGCACTTTCATCGTTTCTACAAGTCAGTAAAGATGACGGTATTGGGGGGAAATTAGTCCAATTGAAGGTTTATTCCAACTGGCTTTTTTTAGAAATGAGATTTTTCAATGTTTTAAGTGAATTTTATTTTTAATAAAAAAAAACAAACTATGTGGTGTTTTTTGTTTCATTTACATTACAGACTTTATTAGACATACAAACAAAAAATATTTTATAATATTTGAACTTGTTAAAAAACTGTTACATACATAAAAAAAATATTTTTATAAAACATTTATCATATGAAATTTGTAAATTTCTTGAACCAAAATGTAAATAAAAAAACTTTCATAAATATATTTTTATTATGTTTGGTTAAAGAAATTTACAAATTTTACACAATAAAAGTTTATGAGAAATGTAAATGAAAAAGTTATATAAATATATAATTATTTAACATATGCTGAAAGCATAACTTTTCGTATCTCAAATGTAATGAGAGTTCATTGGCTTTTATTTGTATTGATATTCGTCCTCATTATTAGTTTAATTAACATCTGTGGCAATATATTAGAGTATGTACAACATGTTATCAAGGTTTTTATTTATTTCAGAGCTGGCTTCTTGAATGCGTATCCTAGGGGATGTATGGATGAGGGTTTACAGGTGTAAAAATATGTACATTGGAATGTGAATATTTTTCTTATATGCTGAGGTAAGTCAATCATAATGGTCACATTTTAGTATACCTTTTTTGACATTTTTCATTTTGGGGAGTGGCTATTGAAATTAAATTAAATCACATTTTTCTTCTTAACAACATGTACAATGATAAAGAAAAGGAAACGTCCATTCAAAATAAAATATTGATAGTTTAGCACGAAAGCTAACATGGAAAATCCGACAAGATAGCTTTATATGCTGAATATCTCAATTAAATTCTTTTCAAATCTTAAATGTAATGAGAATTCATTCACTTTTTTTTATGGAGATTTTGTATCAGAGAAGCATGAAAGGCATTCAGATATTTTTTTTTTTTTTTACAAAGAAGCCATCACTTATCAAGGCCAAGAGGCCACTTGAGGATAAGGGCTAAAGAGTGTACCAATGGGACAATATCATAGTAATCGTTAGTAGTGTAGATTTGGTAAATTGGATTACTTAAGGGGTTCAATCAAGAACTTGTTTACTTTGGACTTGAAGACGACCATATTGTAGTCAGTTGGAAGCAGGTAAACGGAAGAGAGTTCTACAGGTGTGCAGTTCTAAGAAAGAAACTTTGTTCATGGAATCTATGTTACATAATCTTAGTCCTTTATTTTACACTAGCCTGAGTGCCCGGTATTGCCCAGGTTTTTTGGAGGTGTGTGTTGAGAAAAAAAAAAGTGGTAGTAGGCAGGTAGGCTCGAACCCATACCACGAACAAAGAAAAGAATGTGAAAAAAAAATGTGACATCTTTGCCGTTGCGTCCATTGCCAAACTGGAAGTGGTAAAAGTTTAAATTAAGGCTAGTCAATCGAAAAGAAGGGATGACTTTCGAAAATATCAGCGAAAAAGGCGACCCTCTTTGTAGAAAAGTGTCCAGTTGAGATTGAAGGAATAAATGTTTTTAGCCAATTGTTCAATATTTGTCGTCCAAAGGATCGAGCTTCAAAACGATACCAATCTCGTAAAAATCTGTTTTAGACATACATACATACATACATACATACATACCTTTAAACAGACAGGTGAGATTTATATAATAGACTAGCAGGGGGTACCCGGAGATGCCCGGGTGTTTTGAGGTGTGTGTGGTTTTGGGTAAATTAAAACTCCGGAGGGGGAGGGGGTTTAAAATAAAAAAAAAAAAAGTTTTGGTAGGTGAGTATGAATATCGAACCCGAACCCTTGAGGCAAAGTTGGAAATTAAAGTGTGAAAAAAAAAAACATGCGACGTTAACCAACAGGCCACGGCGACATACAACAGAAACACGTTTGAATTTATTTATTTAAGTATTGACAGGTGGACGCAATAAAAGTTAACTCTGCTGCTTCTATTTGACCTAATTAATGAGGTCAAATAGAAGTCACGCAGTTAACTTTTGCTGCGGGGCAGCGTTTGGGTTTGTTTACCCAACTTTGACTGGTTTTTTCCCCAACAGATGTTGGGGAGGGGGAAACCAGCTCCCCATTGTCCAGATTGAATAGCAATTGTCTGATATAAGAGGAGTTTGTCTCCACATTGATCAAAACTGATTGCTTCTGGACGTTTCCCGGTGCAATTTCTGGGAACACTGCCTTAGCTTTGAATTAGTTTCGCTTTTTATACGAAAAAGCTGAACAAACACAAGACAGGCTGAAATAGCAATAATTTTGTAAAAATCGACATAAATAAATCTAGATGCTACACGCATTCCCAAATCCTAGATATTATTATCTAGGGAGTATATAAACAGTTCTAAGCGATCGTACCCCTCCCCCCCCCCAGGAGCATGTGCAAAGAAAGCCTTTGAGAGACATACACGAAATGGTCACACACATTTTGCCTTTTATATATATAGAAGATGGTTTCTTTTACATTTTTTACATGGTTTGTAGCCTTTTAAAGTATGATTTACGAAATTATACTGCCATTGTAACATAGTTACTGACTTTGTCATTTAAATAAACAAGCCAGGACATGTACAGATATTGACGTCTCACGTGCCGAATTAATGTCATGTCAGCTTTTAAGCCGTGGGCGTGAGCGTGATGTCACAGAGTGAAATGCATATATATGCATCAAGATTGAAGGAAAAAGGAAAAGAAAAAGGAAAAGACATGTGGTGATTTGGAAGGTACGCTCGACAAGCACACAAGTCTCCTTCTCCTATCTCTTTGAAAGCGAACTGCCCGATCTATGAGTTCTAGAGAGAATTATAGCAACACAAGAGTTGATTGTGGCTAAAAACAAAAGACTGTAATCTGACAGAAAAGATAAAGAAAGAGAGGACATATTACATCGTGTTGTAAATATGTGTCGGCGACTTGTATATAAAAATGAACAAAATAAATAACTTTTTCTTTCAATTAAAAATTTGCGTCAAAGTTTTGTTTTCTTTGCAAGTCTCTAAATACAACGTTTGGTCATAATCTTAATTTTTATCTGATTAAAGCTCTATATATGAGTAGCTTCATTTTATAGTGCGTTCTCCAGTTTTTATATGATCTTTAAGAAATTTAATGACTTTTTTGACGTTTCTGAATTTTTGAGATGAGGATTAGTTGTTCATATTATTTGGATTCATCGGGCTACTATCTTTATCTTGAATGCGAATTTCAAACGGGACCCTTTAATTACTTCACGGGGGTAGCATGCTCTTGTTCCACAAGGACCAGTGGCACAGTGGTTAGAGTACCTGGAAAAATCAATTGTAAAAGTGATATTCTCCTGCAAGTTGAAGGTTCAATTCTCAGTGTGGGCGACTGAAAAAAAACAATTGCGAATTACTTAGAACCTCTATCCAGTTATGGCTGATGGAACAAGAGCATGCTACCCCTGTGAAGTAAATGAAAGGTTCCATTCGAAATTCCGTCCAAATTCCTAAGTTCGACAGAAACATTCCTGAGTTCAACAAGATACACCTGAAGAAGGTCAGAGGTTACATCGGCCGAAATATTGTGAAAATGACATTCAAGATGAGAACAGTAATCAGATGAATCCAAATAATACGAATAATGATTTTTTGCCTTGAGTATTTTTTTTTTTTTTGCATTTGACGCATGTTGGGATGACCAGGCAATAGAAAAGTCATGCGACACAGAAGTAAATAGTGATTTTTCAAGTTCAGGATTAATCACCTTGATAATAGTGTTTTTATTTTTTAAAGTATTACTGATAAAATGCTACCCATGTGATATGCACTATATGTAGCTGTACTATAAGTAAGGAGAAGCTTGTTTATTTATTTAGAATTCCTTATTTATTTAGAATTCAATAAAGCTTCCCCAAACTTTCTATAATTCCTCTTAATCTTTTTTGTCCCTAATGAACCTACGCTAGTTGCCGCATCTTCCCCATGCTACCTAGCATCTTCTCTACTCTTCTAATGAGAAATGCCCTGACATAAAGAGTCCCTTCTATCCCCCAAATTTTGCTTGTATTCCATTATTCAATAAATGATCCATTCTATATCTACCAATATATAGTTTTGTGACTTCATTTCATATTCTTGTTGTCCTATTGTACAAGCTCCAATAATAATTGTTGAGCTTGGCATTATCCAGATAAGTCTCCTCTTGTGGAATTGAACTCTCTCTTTTCCTCTTATACATTAAGTTATATATATATATATATATATATATATATATATATATATATATATATATATATATATATATTCATATATATATATATATTCATTCGTTATTCATTGAACTTTTGAATAGTCAAGTCGCTGCCTGATGATATCTGTTGTTTGATTGAAACAAGTGGCTATTTGTAGCAGCGGGATGTGAGCATGTTTATATAAAAATAAACAAGTATATATATATATATATATATATATATTTTTCCACAGAAATATATATATATATATATATATATATATATATATATATATATATCACATTATGTCTTGGCAGCCGTGTCAAACGTATATCTTATTTTTCTTTTATTAATATTACTAGCGGGGGGGGGTACCCGGTGTTGCCCGGGTGTTTGTAGGTGTGTGTATGGGGGGGGGGATAAGTAATAACCCTGAAACGATGTTAAAAAAATCGGAAAAACCAAAACCCAAAAAAAAAACAGTGAAAAAAAAAAACGCTGTGTGTATGGGGAGGGGGGGAAGTAAACTAAAGAATAAGCGAAGTAAAAAAAAATAAAGAAACGTTGCCCGCGTGTCTAAAGATGTAAAAGAAAAAAAAATAGTTTTGGTCGTGAGACTGGATTGAACCCGGAACGCGGAGGTGAAACTAACTCCAACCACTTAACTGTCTAGGTTAAGAGTAAAAGGAAGTGATTATATTGTTAAAATAAGGGTTATAAAGCGAGTGAAAGAGGTTTGATTGACAGATAGCCACTAAATGAGGTCATCGCTGGAGCGTTACGAGATGACTTAGCAGTATTTTATTTTTTATTAAATTACATATTTCGTTTCCTGTCTAGACATCTCTCTCTATCTGTCTGTCTATCTCTCTCTCTCTCTCTCTCTCTCTCTCTCTCTCTCTCTCTGTTTGCGTTTGTGTATGTGTGTGTCTCTCTCTCTCTCTCTCTCTCTCTCTCTCTCTCTCTCTCTCTCTCTCTCTCTCTCTCTCCGTCTTCCTTACTCTAAAGACTGGAAAATGGCTTCTGGCTGTTTTTTTTTGTAAAAACTTCGATCGTTAATATTTTTTGTAAGCGGATTTTTTTTTTTACTTCACATTTTTGGCTGATTATTTTTCGTTTAACTATCGTATCTAACTATTTTGAATGTGCTAATAACTTTGGTAACGTTGCCGTAGCGCAGAAGTTCATAGTTTAGCTTGTGTAAGGGTTAATTTTTTTTTTTACCGATAACATGTTCTTTTAAATTCAGACTGCCATTAGAGCTGGCTGACGTCAAGATCACGTGACATGACTCAGCGGGTTTTAAATACAAGTTGACCCAAAATAAACGGCCCCGTGTATACTTTATGTAGAAGAGTTGGCGCCCGTATTTTTGGGGGCAGTAATAAATCGATTTAAAAATATATAATGTTTAACATTAAAATGCCACTTTTTGGGGGACCACCCCCTGCAGAAAATCGATCAGTTGACGCACTTCTGATGGTCCTTTTGGGCTAATTTTTCGATATTTGTCGTCCGGAGGGTAGGGCTTTAATATGATATCAAGTTTGTGAATTTTTGTTCCGTCGGTCAAAAGTTTTTAGCAGACACACAAAAATACATACATAAATACATTTTCGCTTTTATATATATAGATTGGAAATTTTCTCCTTTTCCTTGTACATATATGTGAATTATTCCATGGATTTCGGCCTTTCGGATTATTTTGGACCATCTTCCAATTATGTGATTTCCTTGGATTTTACTTGTGCGAATGGAAATTCAATTAATTTTCTTGAATTTATATTTTTGGATTTTACCGTTATTGGATTATTTACCTTTCACCAGACTATCCATTCACATGTAATCACTTTTTTTCTTTACCATATTCTCTCTGCTTCATTTTTTGTTATCAAGTAAGATCTTTGACTTACTTGCAGTTTCATCAAATACTTTTGGTATGCAAAATCCGATCCCGCATTTTGCTAATTCCTACCCTCTGATAAGAAGGAAAGTATTTCTTCGAAACTCTGCAGATTAAGGACTATCCACTTATCAAATGTTTCCTTTTCAGATTAAATATGTTTTTAACTCTTTTTCAAAGTGTTTTTTTAACATTTTTATTAACTGTTTGCTCTTATATATATATATATATACATATAGTAAGTTATAAAATATATATGGCGATTAAGTTACACTGAATAT
Organism: Euprymna scolopes; assembly: GCF_053919585.1. Classification (NCBI taxonomy): domain Eukaryota; kingdom Metazoa; phylum Mollusca; class Cephalopoda; order Sepiida; family Sepiolidae; genus Euprymna; species Euprymna scolopes. Next base: position 153,985,581 of record NC_136488.1, read on the forward strand.
TCCGCGTTTCATCCACTCTAGGACTCTTCAGGCTTATGCGCATAAGCCTGAAGTGGATGAAACGCGGAATATTCAGTGTAGCTTAATCGCCATATATATTTCATAACTTACTAACTAGCTCTACCTATGTATTGAGCACTTTTGAAGTAAATACTTAAAGTTTACGCATAAATTTATACTTTCGTATATTAATTTTATGTGAGTAAATGAAGTAGTTATATATATATATATATATATATATATATATATCTGTGGAAATATATTGTATTTCCTTATAATATATACCAACCCTTATTTAAGAAGCTCAATGTAATTACACACACATATATATATACACACATATATATATTATATACACACATATATATATATACGCACACACACACAATATACATATATATATATATATATATATATATATATAAATAAAATGTATATATGCACACAACATACATACATACATACATACATACATACATACATATGTGTGTATGTTTGTCTTATTTCCTTCCTTCTTTTCTATTCATAATGCACAATACGATGATTCATATAATCTATAGCAATGATTAATTCTAATTATGTTACCGTGGTTGTTTTTTTTATACTTAAAATCTTTCAAAAGAAAAAATATAATAATATGTTAAACTTTAAACAAAAACGCTACTGTGCATATATCATAAATGTGGAATGGCTGAAAAACCTGCTATAAAATAAATTATCACTGTCAATCCATGCTTGAAAGTTTGTGTGTGTATGTGCGCGTGTGTTGGCTATTCAATTCACTCCAGCCAATGAAAACAAGTCTTTTATAACGACACGGCCAAAGAAATTCCCTCTTAGCAGTATGTGGTAAACAGCCAACTTGAAGATCTCCCACAGTTTGTTGGTTGCAAATGAGCTGCAGTCAGCTGCAAGTGAGCATGTCAAATATCTCCTTGGCGGCTAAGTCACAGTTGGGAACTCCTATAATTCTAAATTATGATTCATTGATATTCCTATCACTGACTTGTGGCAAATGAAGTCTAAATGCAATGCTTGGCAGGGTGTTGGGTCTTAAAGCAATCTCATATGTATGAATAATATATATGTGTGTGTGTGTGTGTGTGTGTGTGTGTGTGTGTGTGTGTGTGTGTGTGTGTGTGTGTGTGTGTGTGTGTGCTTGTGAATCAGTATGTATATGTGCATGCATTTGTGAGAATGAGTAGACAACTACAAATAAAAAAGTATTGTTCAAGCTTAAGCTTAGCTATCGTTAAAAAAAAAGGCTGAACTATATATATATGTATGTATCACATTGCCTATTTATGTAACATTTCCAAACGGATTAAATTAGTTATGATTTTTTTATATACTAGAACGGCATAATTACGTTCACACACTGGTTCCCATCGTTGGATTACCAAAGTTAAGCAACAATGAACCTGGTTAGTACTAAATGGGTGACCATTTGGGACTTCCAGGTGTTGTATGTGCTCTCCACTTATCTCAGCATTGTTTCCAGTCATCCGTGACTTCTTGCCATTCGACGAGCAGTGCCGATTCAGGAGAGGTGTGGTTGGAGATTGCGCAACACTTGCCCCACAATTACACATGCAGATGTCCCTACAGGGGGTATCCGTTGTCTTTCAAGACTGAACGGAGACATCGAATATACTAAAAGGTCAACTGAATGAAGACTCCTGAAAACTCCTCTGTCCCCAATTCTGAACACTATATTCCTATTTTCATAATTTGTCTTAAATGATAATGAATTTGTGATAAGTTAAAGAAGAGTAGAAAATGAACTTTGTGTTTACTTTTGACAACTTTGTAACATTCACTGCTCCTATTTTATCTTTTAGTCTTCAGATTTCATGAGTGATTTCTGATAAAGAGTGAAGAATTGCTGTTTTTGGGGCAGTATCTATCCATTTAACATTCATCATTGGCGAGTTTTTGACCTTGATGTTTTTTTGTTTGCTTTTTTTTTTTTTTTTTTTTTTTTTGCTCCTTACATCAAGTGTCTGCAGCAAGGATATAGCCAGCATTGCTTTTCGTGCTTTTTGTACCTCCTCTCAGAAAAATCGACCGAATTTTTTCCCTAATTTAAAGCATCAGTAAGACAACCAGAGATAGGCAAGCAGGCAATAATAATTTGGCTGTTAAGAGGGGAATTGTTCACTATTTGTGAATCGATTTTGTCACAATAACACTGCAAAGTTTACCTAACTAAAGGGATTTTGCAGGGGTGAATTCATTTCATTTTGTTCCGTTCAAAATATTTACTATTTCATTTTCATTTTTTTTTTTGTACAAACATGTTTATATCATTTCGTTTCATTCATTTTTCGTTTTACTTTGAACATCTATAAGTATTTAATTACAACCAAAATGTGTCAAAAGATACCAAGACTTAACAAAAACTATGAAACATGAAAAGTTATAATTATGGCAACCCAAAAATTGCATTTATTAATCAGGTTGGGTAATTTGGCAAAGTGATTACATAAAAAATTTCATAAATCAATCAAAATATTTAAATTTCATGTCATAAAAACATTCAGTAAGAATTAATTGCAATTTTTAGATTGCCCTAATTATAATAAAAACACAAAACGAAATGAAACTTTATGAAAACGAAACGAAACAAAAGAAACATATTTTATAAAATTTTTGCTATGAAAGTTTGGATCACGTCTCCCCGCCGTCTTGGTCCTACCTGGCTTTGCTCTTGAGGAAATTTTTTTTATTCTTTTTTTTTTGTATCATTTAATTATGCCACTTACGTCATCTTTCCATTGCTTACTACTATTACTACTACTACTACTACTACTACTACTTAGTCTTTTCTGTTTTTTCTTTATTTATGTTACTTATTTATTCACGTCATCCTCTTACTCTCTTATCATTTTATTGATAGATTTACATATTCAGGTGAAGATAGGGTCCAATTTCAATACAGCACATGAACATTTACATCCGAAATATGCGTGAGTGAATTTGTTCATGCGTTTGTGTATCTGAATAGATTTCTGAATCTGTATGAGTGGGTATATTTTCGCAAAGGTAAACAAAGAAAGCACACAATGTTGAATAGCTAGTACACTCAAACAAAACAGATGACAAAGAGAGATTTTGTCATGATTTCTCCTTTGCTTATGACCTAATACAGATTATTAACAAATCCACTCGGTTACCTAATGCTGACAGACAATTTTCAAGTCTTATAAATTATTTTATGCCATGATCTGGGCTCAAGCTCAGTTCTGTTTTTGCTAGGATCTTCTGATCACTCGATTGACTCAATAAAGATAAAAACAAAGTACAACAAAACCCCAAATATTCCTCTCTATTGAACAGTGTATCGATACTAGATGGCTGACTGGAACAGTTTTCGAACGTCCATATTGAAATTACAACTACACTATGTTTAAAAAGAATGCATTTGCAATAGCATCCGACTTAACTGACTGGTTAACCATCGGCATAGACAGCTACATTCCAAGTAATTCCAAACGAAACTGAACAGCTAGCTATGGTACAGCCCTGAATGTGCTGTCACCATTGCACATAGAAAGCACTACTTCAATTAATTTAACCTTAATAGATCTTTTGAAACTGAAGTTGCTGTTAAAACTGCCAGCAATCACTTTAAAAGGATTATGGAAAACGCTCAGTTCATCAGGTTCAAAGTGAAAGAATAGATACTTGGTTCCCATAAGTTTTGGCAAATAACAAACAAGGTATTGAACTGCTGCGAGTCCTCTATCCCAACCATCATCTACGGTCTTGAGGTGAGCTCATCAGAATCTGACAAAGCCAAATTCTTTGACAAGAACTTCACATCAAACTCAACCTTATGCCACCTACCTACTGAATTTCCTCTCAAGACCAAAAATAATCTGAGCGATGTCCGCATATATGTTCATGTTGGCACACTTATCAAAACACCTTGATGCTAACAAAGCAACTAGTCCTGACAATATTTCAGACTTAGTACTCAAAAAACTGCAACTGAAATTAGCAACCATTCTTGTAAAGCTGTTCAATCGATGCCTAACGAAGCAATGCTTCCTAACATTATGGAAAACCTTATTAGTTTGTCCAGTATTTAAAAATACTGGAGATCAGTCTTCTGCGTTTCAGTACAGATCAATTAGTTTTCTGTCTGTAATGAGTAAGTTGCTTGAATCTGTGTTAAAAAGAGAAATTGTCAACCATCTCAACAAAAACAACCTACTCAGTGACAAGCAATATGGATTCTTTTGCAAGATCTACAGCTGATGTACTGACTGTAATTTCACATAGGATCAATGAATTTATCGATGGTGGGTTCTTTTGTAGAGCAAAAGCTCTTGACATATCAAAGGAATTTGATAGGATTTGGCATAAAGGTCTACTTCACAAGATTTCCAGCTATGGAATATCTGGAAATGTCTTCTCAGCCATCAAATATTTTCTCTCCAATAGGTTTATACAAGTAGTCGTCGATGGGAAGAAGTTTGAACTCAAAGTATTAATGCTGGCATGCCTCAAGGATCCACTCTTCCTTATTTTCATCAATGATCTTCCAAATCATATTCTAAGTTCTTTCATCAACATATATGCAGACAAACTACCATCTATGGTAACACTTCAATAATAACTAGGATCTCTCTGGGTCTCTCTCCTCTGATTTTGAGCATGTGGTGTGATGGGGCAAAATGTGGCTGGCTAATTTTAATGCATCCAAACCAAGCTTCTATCTTGTCACCATAAACGCTCTGACACACACTTCATCCCAATTGATATGAATGGCTCTCGTTTCAAAGAAGCTCCCTGCTTCAACAAGTTTCTGTGTCTAACATTCACTTTTGACCAGTAATGGAAGATTTACATCAAATCAGTTGCCAAGATCACTGGGAAAATGGTTGCATCATTCTACCACTCAAGAAGGTATCATTCTCAATGCAACCCTCTACCTTTAGAAGAGCCAAATACATCCTAAAATCTAGGTAGGAGTCGCTCAGAACAGCCTATCCTGCCTTGACAGAATTTAAAACTGGCTTTGAAACCTGACGATGATGACCTTTTCTCCTCCCTACAGTCTATTTCCTAGAGAAGAGACGTTGCCAGCCAGCCTTTACTCTACTGTTATTTTCATGGTAAGTGCTCATCTGAGCTTCAATTCATGATCTCCCCCCCTTTCCGAACTTTCACAAAAAAAAACACTCATCTAACTACAACCACTATCAACAATTTCCACCACTCTTTATCTGTGCCTAAATCTAAATGCAAATTTCATGAACAATGCTTCTTTTCTAGAACTGCCTACCTGCAGAACTCTGTACTGTGGGCCTGTTTTCCAGCTGACTACAATATGGTTGTCTTCAAGTTCAATGTAAACAAGTTCTTGTTGAATCGTCCCCTTAAATAAATAAATTCTACCTAATTTCCACCACTAACAATCAGTATGCTGTATGCTATGACCACCATACACTCATTAATCTTCATCCTCGAGTGGCCGTAGGCCTTGATAAGTTCTAATTGCCATGTAAAAAAATAAGAAACAAAAACACATATATCGTATATATAAAGCAATCATTTCTTTAACTTACATGGTTTGTTCATATAATAGATGTGGTGTTTGACAGCTGATTACATTTGGAAGTGACTGGGTGACTGACCATTCAGGTTTCAAATCTCTGTGTGGATATACTCACTATGTCTAGCCACACTGATAAGTTGTAGACAATGAACCAGCTCTCTGCGGATAACTATTGTCGGTTTTAAAGTTATATTTTCATTTTTTTAACTTTCCATTCTTCTTATCATACTTAACCACCTTTCTTTTATTTTTTAGAATACTGTATATGTTTTTTACTAATATTTGATCGTCCCTGAAGAGCAGCCAAATAAACTAGAGACAATATTTTTTGTTATGGGTTGCAAAACGCTCATAAGACACTAAAGAAAAAAAAAAGAAAAAAAATGAAGAAAAATTGTTTGTGAATTAATTCTCTTCTTCATTCATTGTGATGCAACTGACCAGTATATATATATATATATATATATATATATATATATACACACTAGTAGGTAGACCTGACATTGCCTGGGATCGAATCAGGATCCACAAATATTTCACTCTCCCATACATTTCGATGCCTCCGTTCAATCTTGAAAGACAAAGGATACTCCCTGTAGGGGCAGTTGCGCATGTAATTGTGAGGCAAGGGTCGCGCAATCTCTAACCACACTTCTCCTGAATCGACACTGTTTGGGTCCAGTGGCAAGGAGAAGACCAGGACGACTGGAAACAATGCCAAGATAAGCAGAGAGCACATACAGCACCTGGAAGTCCCAAATGGTCACCCATTTAGTACTGAACAGCATAATCACGTTTACACACTGGCTCCCACTAGATCACCGAAGTTAAGCAACGTTGAGCCCATACATTTATTGTCATTGAAATCGGTGAAATCACCCATTTTTAAATCAAATCGATTGATTACCTGCTCTAGTTAGTCCCCATCCCTGCAGTGTGCCAAGAGGAAATTTAATATGCCTCCCCGCAATAACTCAGTCCGCAATACATTGCACTGTAGAGAATCTACTGTTGATTTTATAAAACTATCTGTAAATAATGACTTCACTTAAAGTTCAAAAGACAAAAGTCAAGTATTATCATTCAATTATATTCTCAACAGAAACATTCATCCCGAACGCGCCCTTGTCTTATAAAAGAACCAACTGCGGATTTTATGTTTTACATAATCACTTGAATTAAAGTTAATTGTACAAAAGTCAAGTATCATGGTTCAGTTGTGCTCTAAAATGAAATATACATTTCGAACATACCCCTGTCTTATAAAATCATCTACAGTTGATTTTATAAGCTGGGCCTTTCTGCTTGTGCGGTGATAAAATTTCTCAAATGCACCTGTGATGTCAGGTTGCATAAAAGTGTTAACTTTGGTCAAAATCTGACTTCCTTCTTTAATCGGACGTTTTTGATTCTCTATTCTCGATACTTATCAGATGCATTCCAATACAAAAACCTTCATAAGAACACTCCCAAACACATTAAGTACCTTTGTGTAAAATTTAAAAATGCACAAAATCACACATATATTCCCCCCATATACACACACAAAGTTTCTTTTATATAATAGTATATATATATATATATATATATATATATATATATACTTCCCCCTTTTCCTTATACATATTTGTGAATTATTCCATGGATTTCGGCCTTTTGGATTATTTTGGACCATCTTCCAATTATGTGATTTCCTTGGATTTTACTTGTGCGAATGGAAATTCAATTAACTTTCTTGGATTTATATTTTTGGATTTTACCGTCATTGGATTATTTACCTTTCACCAGGCTATCCATTCACGTGTAATCACTTTTTTTCTTTACCATATTCCCTCTGCTTCACTTTTTGTTATCAAGTAAGATCTTTGACTTACTTGCAGTTTCATCAAATACTTTTGGTATGCAAAATCCGATCCCGCATTTTGCTAATTCCTACCCTCTGATGAGAAGGAAAGTATTTCTTCGAAACTCCGCAGATTAAGGACTATCCACTTATCAAGCGTTTCCTTTTCAGATTAAATATGTTTTTAACTCTTTTTCAAAGTGTTTTTTAACATGTTTTATTACCGGTTTGCTCTTATATATATATATATATATATATATATATATATATATATATATATATATATATATATATATATATATATATATAAATATATATATATCATGATGGACCCTCCTGTTGATTTCTACAACTTAGGTCTATTTAACCTGGTGTGTGAGCCACAGATGACATTTCAATCCAGCTAATGATCTATAAAGAAGTCCACAAATTGTGCAAGAGTGTCGATTGTTGAAGTATATGACTGGAAGAGTGGACGATACTTTATTTCTTTCCCATCTTGATGCAGTTTGACAATGTTGCATTTTTCATAATGCCATCGAAGCATATATATCTTCATTCATTACGATCAGTAATAGTATATATATATATATATATATATATATATATATATATATATATATATATATGTATAAATAAAAAATCAATACAAAAAATATATAAATGTTTATACCTTTTCTATATTTATTTCCTATGTGTGAATATATATATATATATATATATATATATATATATATATATATATATATATATATATATATATATATATATATATATATTCACACATAGGAAATAAATATAGAAAAGGTATAAACATTTATATATTTTTTGTATTGATTTTTTATTTATACATATATATATATATATATATATAGATAGATAGATAGATAATGCCCCTCATCTCATCAACAAAAAGTTCATGCTAATCTGCTCTTCACCCACCTGTACAAATCTGTCTGCATAGAAATACTGGGTAAGAAGAAATGGCATGAACTGAGGCATTTTTATCTCGACAGACGAAATCAATAGTTAAAAAGAATCAGGTCACTGTGGCAAATGTCCTACCCGTACGAGACCAGACATACGATAATACCAAGCAAAAGCAAACAAAAAAAAAAAAATGGAAAATCCCTGGTGTCTTATTGTAACCATCTCACAGATGTATTATTCTTAGCATTAACTAGCAGAGGAACCTGGCGTTGCCCTAGAATTAAATTTGTAGAGTAGATTTTATCACAAATCATCATCATCACCATCATCATCGTCGTCGTCGTTGTATGACTCTAAAGATACTATTGCTGCCATTGGTTTTGCTAATAATGTCCTAGTCAGAATTCTTTCTAGAAAGATATAGGGTACTCACAGGAGGGAACACGAGAAGGTTGCCAACATCCTAAGTGAAAGTGATTTTTTGTGGAATGAATTGGATTTAAACTTGGAACACCTAGGTTGTCAGTCTGTGTTGTTAACCACTTGACCACTGTTGGTAGTTAGTTTCTTCCACTGCAAGAACTATGGCATCAGGATAGAAAAGATGGATTGAGAAATAAGCACCCCTGGGGAGGGGCACTCTGACCTGCAAAAAGTGGCTGGGCATTCCCCTGTGAAGGCGCTTCAGGCGATTAGCAATAAACTAACCCCCTTTTCTCAATCTCGTGTAAGTCATATGGATCAGGTTAGCTGGAGATGACTGAGTTGGAATTTGGACACAATGAACAGCGGTTGGGTTAATGATTGTCTCCTCCCTCCCTAGGTGACGTGTCTCAATGGAGACTGTTAAAGACCACAAGATAAGAACTCACTTTCCATGTTCATCTACATCGGCATCTGGGAAAGTGAATAAAAAACTAAAACCAATTCTCGTCTTGGAGTGAATGTCTTTCTTCCAGTAGGTTTTTAGTCTCTCCAAGAAGATGAATTCCAGATGGACCAGTGAATATAAGGTATTTCGGATATATGACATCCCCACACACACACACACATATAAATTTAGACGATCACAGAACATAAAACGTGTATATATATATACATCACACAACATAA